>NC_091704.1:5000-10000 GCF_041296265.1 Equus caballus | reverse complement strand
AGGGTTAGGGTTAGGGTTAGGGTTAGGGTTAGGGTTAGGGTTAGGGTTAGGGTTAGGGTTAGGGTTAGGGTTAGGGTTAGGGTTAGGGTTAGGGTTAGGGTTAGGGTTAGGGTTAGGGTTAGGGTTAGGGTTAGGGTTAGGGTTAGGGTTAGGTTAGGGTTAGGGTTAGGGTTAGGGTTAGGGTTAGGGTTAGGGTTAGGGTTAGGGTTAGGGTTAGGGTTAGGGTTAGGGTTAGGGTTAGGGTTAGGGTTAGGGTTAGGGTTAGGGTTAGGGTTAGGGTTAGGGTTAGGGTTAGGGTTAGGGTTAGGGTTAGGGTTAGGGTTAGGGTTAGGGTTAGGGTTAGGGTTAGGGTTAGGGTTAGGGTTAGGGTTAGGGTTAGGGTTAGGGTTAGGGTTAGGGTTAGGGTTAGGGTTAGGGTTAGGGTTAGGGTTAGGGTTAGGGTTAGGGTTAGGGTTAGGGTTAGGGTTAGGGTTAGGGTTAGGGTTAGGGTTAGGGTTAGGGTTAGGGTTAGGGTTAGGGTTAGGGTTAGGGTTAGGGTTAGGGTTAGGGTTAGGGTTAGGGTTAGGGTTAGGGTTAGGGTTAGGGTTAGGGTTAGGGTTAGGGTTAGGGTTAGGGTTAGGGTTAGGGTTAGGGTTAGGGTTAGGGTTAGGGTTAGGGTTAGGGTTAGGGTTAGGGTTAGGGTTAGGGTTAGGGTTAGGGTTAGGGTTAGGGTTAGGGTTAGGGTTAGGGTTAGGGTTAGGGTTAGGGTTAGGGTTAGGGTTAGGGTTAGGGTTAGGGTTAGGGTTAGGGTTAGGGTTAGGGTTAGGGTTAGGGTTAGGGTTAGGGTTAGGGTTAGGGTTAGGGTTAGGGTTAGGGTTAGGGTTAGGGTTAGGGTTAGGGTTAGGGTTAGGGTTAGGGTTAGGGTTAGGGTTAGGGTTAGGGTTAGGGTTAGGGTTAGGGTTAGGGTTAGGGTTAGGGTTAGGGTTAGGGTTAGGGTTAGGGTTAGGGTTAGGGTTAGGGTTAGGGTTAGGGTTAGGGTTAGGGTTAGGGTTAGGGTTAGGGTTAGGGTTAGGGTTAGGGTTAGGGTTAGGGTTAGGGTTAGGGTTAGGGTTAGGGTTAGGGTTAGGGTTAGGGTTAGGGTTAGGGTTAGGGTTAGGGTTAGGGTTAGGGTTAGGGTTAGGGTTAGGGTTAGGGTTAGGGTTAGGGTTAGGGTTAGGGTTAGGGTTAGGGTTAGGGTTAGGGTTAGGGTTAGGGTTAGGGTTAGGGTTAGGGTTAGGGTTAGGGTTAGGGTTAGGGTTAGGGTTAGGGTTAGGGTTAGGGTTAGGGTTAGGGTTAGGGTTAGGGTTAGGGTTAGGGTTAGGGTTAGGGTTAGGGTTAGGGTTAGGGTTAGGGTTAGGGTTAGGGTTAGGGTTAGGGTTAGGGTTAGGGTTAGGGTTAGGGTTAGGGTTAGGGTTAGGGTTAGGGTTAGGGTTAGGGTTAGGGTTAGGGTTAGGGTTAGGGTTAGGGTTAGGGTTAGGGTTAGGGTTAGGGTTAGGGTTAGGGTTAGGGTTAGGGTTAGGGTTAGGGTTAGGGTTAGGGTTAGGGTTAGGGTTAGGGTTAGGGTTAGGGTTAGGGTTAGGGTTAGGGTTAGGGTTAGGGTTAGGGTTAGGGTTAGGGTTAGGGTTAGGGTTAGGGTTAGGGTTAGGGTTAGGGTTAGGGTTAGGGTTAGGGTTAGGGTTAGGGTTAGGGTTAGGGTTAGGGTTAGGGTTAGGGTTAGGGTTAGGGTTAGGGTTAGGGTTAGGGTTAGGGTTAGGGTTAGGGTTAGGGTTAGGGTTAGGGTTAGGGTTAGGGTTAGGGTTAGGGTTAGGGTTAGGGTTAGGGTTAGGGTTAGGGTTAGGGTTAGGGTTAGGGTTAGGGTTAGGGTTAGGGTTAGGGTTAGGGTTAGGGTTAGGGTTAGGGTTAGGGTTAGGGTTAGGGTTAGGGTTAGGGTTAGGGTTAGGGTTAGGGTTAGGGTTAGGGTTAGGGTTAGGGTTAGGGTTAGGGTTAGGGTTAGGGTTAGGGTTAGGGTTAGGGTTAGGGTTAGGGTTAGGGTTAGGGTTAGGGTTAGGGTTAGGGTTAGGGTTAGGGTTAGGGTTAGGGTTAGGGTTAGGGTTAGGGTTAGGGTTAGGGTTAGGGTTAGGGTTAGGGTTAGGGTTAGGGTTAGGGTTAGGGTTAGGGTTAGGGTTAGGGTTAGGGTTAGGGTTAGGGTTAGGGTTAGGGTTAGGGTTAGGGTTAGGGTTAGGGTTAGGGTTAGGGTTAGGGTTAGGGTTAGGGTTAGGGTTAGGGTTAGGGTTAGGGTTAGGGTTAGGGTTAGGGTTAGGGTTAGGGTTAGGGTTAGGGTTAGGGTTAGGGTTAGGGTTAGGGTTAGGGTTAGGGTTAGGGTTAGGGTTAGGGTTAGGGTTAGGGTTAGGGTTAGGGTTAGGGTTAGGGTTAGGGTTAGGGTTAGGGTTAGGGTTAGGGTTAGGGTTAGGGTTAGGGTTAGGGTTAGGGTTAGGGTTAGGGTTAGGGTTAGGGTTAGGGTTAGGGTTAGGGTTAGGGTTAGGGTTAGGGTTAGGGTTAGGGTTAGGGTTAGGGTTAGGGTTAGGGTTAGGGTTAGGGTTAGGGTTAGGGTTAGGGTTAGGGTTAGGGTTAGGGTTAGGGTTAGGGTTAGGGTTAGGGTTAGGGTTAGGGTTAGGGTTAGGGTTAGGGTTAGGGTTAGGGTTAGGGTTAGGGTTAGGGTTAGGGTTAGGGTTAGGGTTAGGGTTAGGGTTAGGGTTAGGGTTAGGGTTAGGGTTAGGGTTAGGGTTAGGGTTAGGGTTAGGGTTAGGGTTAGGGTTAGGGTTAGGGTTAGGGTTAGGGTTAGGGTTAGGGTTAGGGTTAGGGTTAGGGTTAGGGTTAGGGTTAGGGTTAGGGTTAGGGTTAGGGTTAGGGTTAGGGTTAGGGTTAGGGTTAGGGTTAGGGTTAGGGTTAGGGTTAGGGTTAGGGTTAGGGTTAGGGTTAGGGTTAGGGTTAGGGTTAGGGTTAGGGTTAGGGTTAGGGTTAGGGTTAGGGTTAGGGTTAGGGTTAGGGTTAGGGTTAGGGTTAGGGTTAGGGTTAGGGTTAGGGTTAGGGTTAGGGTTAGGGTTAGGGTTAGGGTTAGGGTTAGGGTTAGGGTTAGGGTTAGGGTTAGGGTTAGGGTTAGGGTTAGGGTTAGGGTTAGGGTTAGGGTTAGGGTTAGGGTTAGGGTTAGGGTTAGGTTAGGGTTAGGGTTAGGGTTAGGGTTAGGGTTAGGGTTAGGGTTAGGGTTAGGGTTAGGGTTAGGGTTAGGGTTAGGGTTAGGGTTAGGGTTAGGGTTAGGGTTAGGGTTAGGGTTAGGGTTAGGGTTAGGGTTAGGGTTAGGGTTAGGGTTAGGGTTAGGGTTAGGGTTAGGGTTAGGGTTAGGGTTAGGGTTAGGGTTAGGGTTAGGGTTAGGGTTAGGGTTAGGGTTAGGGTTAGGGTTAGGGTTAGGGTTAGGGTTAGGGTTAGGGTTAGGGTTAGGGTTAGGGTTAGGGTTAGGGTTAGGGTTAGGGTTAGGGTTAGGGTTAGGGTTAGGGTTAGGGTTAGGGTTAGGGTTAGGGTTAGGGTTAGGGTTAGGGTTAGGGTTAGGGTTAGGGTTAGGGTTAGGGTTAGGGTTAGGGTTAGGGTTAGGGTTAGGGTTAGGGTTAGGGTTAGGGTTAGGGTTAGGGTTAGGGTTAGGGTTAGGGTTAGGGTTAGGGTTAGGGTTAGGGTTAGGGTTAGGGTTAGGGTTAGGGTTAGGGTTAGGGTTAGGGTTAGGGTTAGGGTTAGGGTTAGGGTTAGGGTTAGGGTTAGGGTTAGGGTTAGGGTTAGGGTTAGGGTTAGGGTTAGGGTTAGGGTTAGGGTTAGGGTTAGGGTTAGGGTTAGGGTTAGGGTTAGGGTTAGGGTTAGGGTTAGGGTTAGGGTTAGGGTTAGGGTTAGGGTTAGGGTTAGGGTTAGGGTTAGGGTTAGGGTTAGGGTTAGGGTTAGGGTTAGGGTTAGGGTTAGGGTTAGGGTTAGGGTTAGGGTTAGGGTTAGGGTTAGGGTTAGGGTTAGGGTTAGGGTTAGGGTTAGGGTTAGGGTTAGGGTTAGGGTTAGGGTTAGGGTTAGGGTTAGGGTTAGGGTTAGGGTTAGGGTTAGGGTTAGGGTTAGGGTTAGGGTTAGGGTTAGGGTTAGGGTTAGGGTTAGGGTTAGGGTTAGGGTTAGGGTTAGGGTTAGGGTTAGGGTTAGGGTTAGGGTTAGGGTTAGGGTTAGGGTTAGGGTTAGGGTTAGGGTTAGGGTTAGGGTTAGGGTTAGGGTTAGGGTTAGGGTTAGGGTTAGGGTTAGGGTTAGGGTTAGGGTTAGGGTTAGGGTTAGGGTTAGGGTTAGGGTTAGGGTTAGGGTTAGGGTTAGGGTTAGGGTTAGGGTTAGGGTTAGGGTTAGGGTTAGGGTTAGGGTTAGGGTTAGGGTTAGGGTTAGGGTTAGGGTTAGGGTTAGGGTTAGGGTTAGGGTTAGGGTTAGGGTTAGGGTTAGGGTTAGGGTTAGGGTTAGGGTTAGGGTTAGGGTTAGGGTTAGGGTTAGGGTTAGGGTTAGGGTTAGGGTTAGGGTTAGGGTTAGGGTTAGGGTTAGGGTTAGGGTTAGGGTTAGGGTTAGGGTTAGGGTTAGGGTTAGGGTTAGGGTTAGGGTTAGGGTTAGGGTTAGGGTTAGGGTTAGGGTTAGGGTTAGGTTAGGGTTAGGGTTAGGGTTAGGGTTAGGGTTAGGGTTAGGGTTAGGGTTAGGGTTAGGGTTAGGGTTAGGGTTAGGGTTAGGGTTAGGGTTAGGGTTAGGGTTAGGGTTAGGGTTAGGGTTAGGGTTAGGGTTAGGGTTAGGGTTAGGGTTAGGGTTAGGGTTAGGGTTAGGGTTAGGGTTAGGGTTAGGGTTAGGGTTAGGGTTAGGGTTAGGGTTAGGGTTAGGGTTAGGGTTAGGGTTAGGGTTAGGGTTAGGGTTAGGGTTAGGGTTAGGGTTAGGGTTAGGGTTAGGGTTAGGGTTAGGGT
>NC_091703.1:67657500-67662500 GCF_041296265.1 Equus caballus | reverse complement strand
CCTAACCCTAACCCTAACCCTAACCCTAACCCTAACCCTAACCCTAACCCTAACCCTAACCCTAACCCTAACCCTAACCCTAACCCTAACCCTAACCCTAACCCTAACCCTAACCCTAACCCTAACCCTAACCCTAACCCTAACCCTAACCCTAACCCTAACCCTAACCCTAACCCTAACCCTAACCCTAACCCTAACCCTAACCCTAACCCTAACCCTAACCCTAACCCTAACCCTAACCCTAACCCTAACCCTAACCCTAACCCTAACCCTAACCCTAACCCTAACCCTAACCCTAACCCTAACCCTAACCCTAACCCTAACCCTAACCCTAACCCTAACCCTAACCCTAACCCTAACCCTAACCCTAACCCTAACCCTAACCCTAACCCTAACCCTAACCCTAACCCTAACCCTAACCCTAACCCTAACCCTAACCCTAACCCTAACCCTAACCCTAACCCTAACCCTAACCCTAACCCTAACCCTAACCCTAACCCTAACCCTAACCCTAACCCTAACCCTAACCCTAACCCTAACCCTAACCCTAACCCTAACCCTAACCCTAACCCTAACCCTAACCCTAACCCTAACCCTAACCCTAACCCTAACCCTAACCCTAACCCTAACCCTAACCCTAACCCTAACCCTAACCCTAACCCTAACCCTAACCCCTAACCCTAACCCTAACCCTAACCCTAACCCTAACCCTAACCCTAACCCTAACCCTAACCCTAACCCTAACCCTAACCCTAACCCTAACCCTAACCCTAACCCTAACCCTAACCCTAACCCTAACCCTAACCCTAACCCTAACCCTAACCCTAACCCTAACCCTAACCCTAACCCTAACCCTAACCCTAACCCTAACCCTAACCCTAACCCTAACCCTACCCTAACCCTAACCCTAACCCTAACCCTAACCCTAACCCTAACCCTAACCCTAACCCTAACCCTAACCCTAACCCTAACCCTAACCCTAACCCTAACCCTAACCCTAACCCTAACCCTAACCCTAACCCTAACCCTAACCCTAACCCTAACCCTAACCCTAACCCTAACCCTAACCCTAACCCTAACCCTAACCCTAACCCTAACCCTAACCCTAACCCTAACCCTAACCCTAACCCTAACCCTAACCCTAACCCTAACCCTAACCCTAACCCTAACCCTAACCCTAACCCTAACCCTAACCCTAACCCTAACCCTAACCCTAACCCTAACCCTAACCCTAACCCTAACCCTAACCCTAACCCTAACCCTAACCCTAACCCTAACCCTAACCCTAACCCTAACCCTAACCCTAACCCTAACCCTAACCCTAACCCTAACCCTAACCCTAACCCTAACCCTAACCCTAACCCTAACCCTAACCCTAACCCTAACCCTAACCCTAACCCTAACCCTAACCCTAACCCTAACCCTAACCCTAACCCTAACCCTAACCCTAACCCTAACCCTAACCCTAACCCTAACCCTAACCCTAACCCTAACCCTAACCCTAACCCTAACCCTAACCCTAACCCTAACCCTAACCCTAACCCTAACCCTAACCCTAACCCTAACCCTAACCCTAACCCTAACCCTACCCTAACCCTAACCCTAACCCTAACCCTAACCCTAACCCTAACCCTAACCCTAACCCTAACCCTAACCCTAACCCTAACCCTAACCCTAACCCTAACCCTAACCCTAACCCTAACCCTAACCCTAACCCTAACCCTAACCCTAACCCTAACCCTAACCCTAACCCTAACCCTAACCCTAACCCTAACCCTAACCCTAACCCTAACCCTAACCCTAACCCTAACCCTAACCCTAACCCTAACCCTAACCCTAACCCTAACCCTAACCCTAACCCTAACCCTAACCCTAACCCTAACCCTAACCCTAACCCTAACCCTAACCCTAACCCTAACCCTAACCCTAACCCTAACCCTAACCCTAACCCTAACCCTAACCCTAACCCTAACCCTAACCCTAACCCTAACCTAACCCTAACCCTAACCCTAACCCTAACCCTAACCCTAACCCTAACCCTAACCCTAACCCTAACCCTAACCCTAACCCTAACCCTAACCCTAACCCTAACCCTAACCCTAACCCTAACCCTAACCCTAACCCTAACCCTAACCCTAACCCTAACCCTAACCCTAACCCTAACCCTAACCCTAACCCTAACCCTAACCCTAACCCTAACCCTAACCCTAACCCTAACCCTAACCCTAACCCTAACCCTAACCCTAACCCTAACCCTAACCCTAACCCTAACCCTAACCCTAACCCTAACCCTAACCCTAACCCTAACCCTAACCCTAACCCTAACCCTAACCCTAACCCTAACCCTAACCCTAACCCTAACCCTAACCCTAACCCTAACCCTAACCCTAACCCTAACCCTAACCCTAACCCTAACCCTAACCCTAACCCTAACCCTAACCCTAACCCTAACCCTAACCCTAACCCTAACCCTAACCCTAACCCTAACCCTAACCCTAACCCTAACCCTAACCCTAACCCTAACCCTAACCCTAACCCTAACCCTAACCCTAACCCTAACCCTAACCCTAACCCTAACCCTAACCCTAACCCTAACCCTAACCCTAACCCTAACCCTAACCCTAACCCTAACCCTAACCCTAACCCTAACCCTAACCCTAACCCTAACCCTAACCCTAACCCTAACCCTAACCCTAACCCTAACCCTAACCCTAACCCTAACCCTAACCCTAACCCTAACCCTAACCCTAACCCTAACCCTAACCCTAACCCTAACCCTAACCCTAACCCTAACCCTAACCCTAACCCTAACCCTAACCCTAACCCTAACCCTAACCCTAACCCTAACCCTAACCCTAACCCTAACCCTAACCCTAACCCTAACCCTAACCCTAACCCTAACCCTAACCCTAACCCTAACCCTAACCCTAACCCTAACCCTAACCCTAACCCTAACCCTAACCCTAACCCTAACCCTAACCCTAACCCTAACCCTAACCCTAACCCTAACCCTAACCCTAACCCTAACCCTAACCCTAACCCTAACCCTAACCCTAACCCTAACCCTAACCCTAACCCTAACCCTAACCCTAACCCTAACCCTAACCCTAACCCTAACCCTAACCCTAACCCTAACCCTAACCCTAACCCTAACCCTAACCCTAACCCTAACCCTAACCCTAACCCTAACCCTAACCCTAACCCTAACCCTAACCCTAACCCTAACCCTAACCCTAACCCTAACCCTAACCCTAACCCTAACCCTAACCCTAACCCTAACCCTAACCCTAACCCTAACCCTAACCCTAACCCTAACCCTAACCCTAACCCTAACCCTAACCCTAACCCTAACCCTAACCCTAACCCTAACCCTAACCCTAACCCTAACCCTAACCCTAACCCTAACCCTAACCCTAACCCTAACCCTAACCCTAACCCTAACCCTAACCCTAACCCTAACCCTAACCCTAACCCTAACCCTAACCCTAACCCTAACCCTAACCCTAACCCTAACCCTAACCCTAACCCTAACCCTAACCCTAACCCTAACCCTAACCCTAACCCTAACCCTAACCCTAACCCTAACCCTAACCCTAACCCTAACCCTAACCCTAACCCTAACCCTAACCCTAACCCTAACCCTAACCCTAACCCTAACCCTAACCCTAACCCTAACCCTAACCCTAACCCTAACCCTAACCCTAACCCTAACCCTAACCCTAACCCTAACCCTAACCCTAACCCTAACCCTAACCCTAACCCTAACCCTAACCCTAACCCTAACCCTAACCCTAACCCTAACCCTAACCCTAACCCTAACCCTAACCCTAACCCTAACCCTAACCCTAACCCTAACCCTAACCCTAACCCTAACCCTAACCCTAACCCTAACCCTAACCCTAACCCTAACCCTAACCCTAACCCTAACCCTAACCCTAACCCTAACCCTAACCCTAACCCTAACCCTAACCCTAACCCTAACCCTAACCCTAACCCTAACCCTAACCCTAACCCTAACCCTAACCCTAACCCTAACCCTAACCCTAACCCTAACCCTAACCCTAACCCTAACCCTAACCCTAACCCTAACCCTAACCCTAACCCTAACCCTAACCCTAACCCTAACCCTAACCCTAACCCTAACCCTAACCCTAACCCTAACCCTAACCCTAACCCTAACCCTAACCCTAACCCTAACCCTAACCCTAACCCTAACCCTAACCCTAACCCTAACCCTAACCCTAACCCTAACCCTAACCCTAACCCTAACCCTAACCCTAACCCTAACCCTAACCCTAACCCTAACCCTAACCCTAACCCTAACCCTAACCCTAACCCTAACCCTAACCCTAACCCTAACCCTAACCCTAACCCTAACCCTAACCCTAACCCTAACCCTAACCCTAACCCTAACCCTAACCCTAACCCTAACCCTAACCCTAACCCTAACCCTAACCCTAACCCTAACCCTAACCCTAACCCTAACCCTAACCCTAACCCTAACCCTAACCCTAACCCTAACCCTAACCCTAACCCTAACCCTAACCCTAACCCTAACCCTAACCCTAACCCTAACCCTAACCCTAACCCTAACCCTAACCCTAACCCTAACCCTAACCCTAACCCTAACCCTAACCCTAACCCTAACCCTAACCCTAACCCTAACCCTAACCCTAACCCTAACCCTAACCCTAACCCTAACCCTAACCCTAACCCTAACCCTAACCCTAACCCTAACCCTAACCCTAACCCTAACCCTAACCCTAACCCTAACCCTAACCCTAACCCTAACCCTAACCCTAACCCTAACCCTAACCCTAACCCTAACCCTAACCCTAACCCTAACCCTAACCCTAACCCTAACCCTAACCCTAACCCTAACCCTAACCCTAACCCTAACCCTAACCCTAACCCTAACCCTAACCCTAACCCTAACCCTAACCCTAACCCTAACCCTAACCCTAACCCTAACCCTAACCCTAACCCTAACCCTAACCCTA